>NC_092113.1:34577745-34610245 GCF_045679555.1 Salvelinus alpinus
ACCTGTCAGGTTCATGATAACAACTACCATCCTCTAGCTAGCAACCTGTCAGGTTCATGATAACAACTACCATCCTCTAGCTAGCACCTGTCAGGTTCATGATAACTACCATCCTCTAGCTAGCACCTGTCAGGTTCATGATAACTACCATCCTCTAGCTAGCACCTGTCAGGTTCATGATAACAACTACCATCCTCTAGCTAGCACCTGCCAGGTTCATGATAACTACCATCCTCTAGCTAGCACCTGTCAGGTTCATGATAACAACTACCATCCTCTAGCTAGCACCTGTCAGGTTCATGATAACAACTTCCATCCTCTAGCTAGCACCTGTCAGGTTCATGATAACAACTACCATCCTCTAGCTAGCACCTGTCAGGTTCATGATAACTACCATCCTCTAGCTAGCACCTGTCAGGTTCATGATAACTACCATCCTCTAGCTAGCACCTGTCAGGTTCATGATAACAACTACCATCCTCTAGCTAGCACCTGTCAGGTTCATGATAACTACCATCCTCTAGCTAGCACCTGCCAGGTTCATGATAACTACCATCCTCTAGCTAGCACCTGTCAGGTTCATGATAACTACCATCCTCTAGCTAGCACCTGCCAGGTTCATGATAACTACCATCCTCTAGCTAGCACCTGCCAGGTTCATGATAACTACCATCCTCTAGCTAGCACCTGTCAGGTTCATGATAACAACTACCATCCTCTAGCTAGCACCTGTCAGGTTCATGATAACTACCATCCTCTAGCTAGCACCTGTCAGGTTCATGACAACAACTACCATCCTCTAGCTAGCACCTGTCAGGTTCATGATAACTACCATCCTCTAGCTAGCACCTGCCAGGTTCATGATAACTACCATCCTCTAGCTAGCACCTGTCAGGTTCATGATAACAAATACCATCCTCT
This sequence comes from Salvelinus alpinus, assembly GCF_045679555.1. NCBI lineage: Eukaryota > Metazoa > Chordata > Actinopteri > Salmoniformes > Salmonidae > Salvelinus > Salvelinus alpinus. Next base: position 34,578,667 of record NC_092113.1, read on the forward strand.
AGCTAGCACCTGTCAGGTTCATGATAACAACTACCATCCTCTAGCTAGCACCTGTCAGGTTCATGATAACTACCATCCTCTAGCTAGCACCTGCCAGGTTCATGATAACTACCATCCTCTAGCTAGCACCTGTCAGGTTAATGATAACAACTACCATCCTCTAGCTAGCACCTGTCAGGTTCATGATAACTACCATCCTCTAGCTAGCACCTGCCAGGTTCATGATAACTACCATCCTCTAGCTAGCACCTGTCAGGTTCATGATAACAACCACCCTCTAGCTAGCACCTGTCAGGTTCATGATAACTACCATCCTCTAGCTAGCACCTGTCAGGTTCATGATAACTACCATCCTCTAGCTAGCACCTGTCAGGTTCATGATAACAACTACCATCCTCTAGCTAGCACCTGTCAGGTTCATGATAACTACCATCCTCTAGCTAGCACCTGCCAGGTTCATGACAACTACCATCCTCTAGCTAGCACCTGTCAGGTTCATGATAACAAATACCATCCTCTAGCTAGCACCTGTCAGGTTCATGATAACAACTACCATCCTCTAGCTAGCACCTGTCAGGTTCATGATAACTACCATCCTCTAACTTGCACCTGTCAGGTTCATGATAACTACCATCCTCTAGCTAGCACCTGTCAGGTTCATGATAACAACTACCATCCTCTAGCTAGCACCTGTCAGGTTCATGATAACAACTACCATCCTCTAGCTAGCACCTGTCAGGTTCATGATAACTACCATCCTCTAGCTAGCACCTGTCAGGTTCATGATAACTACTATCCTCTAGCTAGCACCTGTCAGGTTCATGATAACTACCATCCTCTAGCTAGCACCTGTCAGGTTCATGATAACTACCATCCTCTAGCTAGCACCTGTCAGGTTCATGATAACTACCATCCTCTAGCTAGCACCTGTCAGGTTCATGATAACAACTACCATCCTCTAGCTAGCACCTGTCAGGTTCATGATAACTACCATCCTCTAGCTAACACCTGTCAGGTTCATGATAACTACCATCCTCTAGCTAGCACCTGTCAAGTTCATGATAACAACTACCATCCTCTAGCTAGCACCTGTCAGGTTCATGATAACTACCATCCTCTAGCTAACACCTGTCAGGTTCATGATAACTACCATCCTCTAGCTAGCACCTGTCAAGTTCATGATAACAACTACCATCCTCTAGCTAGCACCTGTCAGGTTCATGATAACAACTACCATCCTCTAGCTAGCACCTGTCAGGTTCATGATAACAACTACCATCCTCTAGCTAGCACCTGTCAGGTTCATGATAACTACCATCCTCTAGCTAACACCTGTCAGGTTCATGATAACTACCATCCTCTAGCTAGCACCTGTCAGGTTCATGATAACTACCATCCTCTAGCAAGCACCTGTCAGGTTCATGATAACAACTACCATCCTCTAGCTAGCACCTGTCAGGTTCATGATAACTACCATCCTCTAGCTAGCACCTGTCAGGTTCATGATAACTACCATCCTCTAGCTAGCACCTGTCAGGTTCATGATAACAACTACCATCCTCTAGCTAGCACCTGTCAGGTTCATGATAACAACTACCATCCTCTAGCTAGCACCTGTCAGGTTCATGATAACTACCATCCTCTAGCTAGCACCTGTCAGGTTCATGATAACTACCATCCTCTAGCTAGCACCTGTCAGGTTCATGATAACTACCATCCTCTAGCTAGCACCTGTCAGGTTCATGATAACAACTTCCATCCTCTAGCTAGCACCTGTCAGGTTCATGATAACTACCACCCTCTAGCTAGCACCTGTCAGGTTCATGATAACAACTTCCATCCTCTAACTAGCACCTGTCAGGTTCATGATAACAACTACCATCCTCTAGCTAGCACCTGTCAGGTTCATGATAACTACCATCCTCTAGCTAGCACCTGTCAGGTTCATGATAACAACTACCATCCTCTAGCTAGCACCTGTCAGGTTCATGATAACAACTACCATCCTCTAGCTAGCACCTGTCAGGTTCATGATAACTACCATCCTCTAGCTAACACCTGTCAGGTTCATGATAACTACCATCCTCTAGCTAGCACCTGTCAGGTTCATGATAACTACCATCCTCTAGCTAGCACCTGTCAGGTTCATGATAACTACCATCCTCTAGCTAGCACCTGTCAGGTTCATGATAACAACTACCATCCTCTAGCTAGCACCTGTCAGGTTCATGATAACTACCATCCTCTAGCTAACACCTGTCAGGTTCATGATAACTACCATCCTCTAGCTAGCACCTGTCAAGTTCATGATAACAACTACCATCCTCTAGCTAGCACCTGTCAGGTTCATGATAACTACCATCCTCTAGCTAACACCTGTCAGGTTCATGATAACTACCATCCTCTAGCTAGCACCTGTCAAGTTCATGATAACAACTACCATCCTCTAGCTAGCACCTGTCAGGTTCATGATAACAACTACCATCCTCTAGCTAGCACCTGTCAGGTTCATGATAACAACTACCATCCTCTAGCTAGCACCTGTCAGGTTCATGATAACTACCATCCTCTAGCTAACACCTGTCAGGTTCATGATAACTACCATCCTCTAGCTAGCACCTGTCAGGTTCATGATAACTACCATCCTCTAGCAAGCACCTGTCAGGTTCATGATAACAACTACCATCCTCTAGCTAGCACCTGTCAGGTTCATGATAACTACCATCCTCTAGCTAGCACCTGTCAGGTTCATGATAACTACCATCCTCTAGCTAGCACCTGTCAGGTTCATGATAACAACTACCATCCTCTAGCTAGCACCTGTCAGGTTCATGATAACAACTACCATCCTCTAGCTAGCACCTGTCAGGTTCATGATAACTACCATCCTCTAGCTAGCACCTGTCAGGTTCATGATAACTACCATCCTCTAGCTAGCACCTGTCAGGTTCATGATAACTACCATCCTCTAGCTAGCACCTGTCAGGTTCATGATAACAACTTCCATCCTCTAGCTAGCACCTGTCAGGTTCATGATAACTACCACCCTCTAGCTAGCACCTGTCAGGTTCATGATAACAACTTCCATCCTCTAACTAGCACCTGTCAGGTTCATGATAACAACTACCATCCTCTAGCTAGCACCTGTCAGGTTCATGATAACTACCATCCTCTAGCTAGCACCTGTCAGGTTCATGATAACAACTACCATCCTCTAGCTAGCACCTGTCAGGTTCATGATAACAACTACCATCCTCTAGCTAGCACCTGTCAGGTTCATGATAACTACCATCCTCTAGCTAACACCTGTCAGGTTCATGATAACTACCATCCTCTAGCTAGCACCTGTCAGGTTCATGATAACTACCATCCTCTAGCTAGCACCTGTCAGGTTCATGATAACTACCATCCTCTAGCTAGCACCTGTCAGGTTCATGATAACAACTACCACCCTGCCATAGAAGTGACAACAGAACAGACATCCCAGGAATAGCATTCATAATATTTTCCTTTCCATTTGTATAGGCTCTGTGTTGATGAGTCCTTGTCTGCAGGGAGAGGAGCTACTACTACTAGACATTTAATAATATGTTTTTTATCCAAACTGACTTATAGTCATGCATGCATACATTTTTACATATGGGTGGTCCCAGGAATTGAACCCACTATCCTGCCATTGTAAGTGCCAAGGTCTACCAACTGAGCTACAGATGTCACAACCTGGCTCTTAGATGGTGGCATGTTGGCAGTTAAGGAGTAACAAAAATATTTGTTAAATAACTAACAAAGTATAAAACTACAAAGGAAAACTAAACTTTGAAGTGTGAAAGTAGGCATGTGAGGGGTGTAATGGAGATGCATGGATGAAGGTAAAACGTGTGTAAGTGTTGAAGGATGCACCTAATGAAAAAACCATAATCAACCAGATCACAAAACAAAATGGTGCTTGTGGAGAGAAAGCGAGCCAGGACTGTGAACCAGGAACTTTTATCTCCTAGTTGATCCCAAACCCAGGTGCAACTTGTCACCTTAACAACCCAATCAGCTCCACCTGTCCCCAATCTGCAAATAAAAGCACAAACACAGAGAAGTAGGCAGGGAGAGTGACGGGGGCGTAACTCCCCACCCCACCTAAAAATCGGGGACTAACAAGGACCCGAAAACAAAACCCACAACCACACAAATACACAAATACAACTGATCAAAAACCATAACTAATAAAGGTTCAGACACAAAATACTATACAAACCATAAAGGTAAAAGGCCCACCGGATGGCCATGACACCAACCCAACCAAATCACCTAACCCCATCCGACCTCAGCAACCACTGTACCTGGAAGCAACAATTTCAGAGAAAGAAATGGAGACCAAGCGACAGGAGAGCAGAAGCCAGAGCAACAGGAAGGACTAAATAAACCATGTACAGACCACCAACCGAAAAGATAAACAAATGCAACAAAGGCGTCCAAAGATCGACTAAATTGGTGCACGGGAAAGCGCATCAGCCACCACATTATCCACACCTTTAACATGTCGTCATCCAAATGGAACGCCTGCAGGAACAACCACCAGCGCATAATCCTGCGATTTGAGCAAAGCATGGTGTGCAGGAAAGTAAAGGGGTTGTGGTCAGTGTAAACCACAATAGGGACCCGACCCCACATATACCTCAAAATGCTGCAACGCCCAGATTAAGGCAAGGGTCTCCTTGCTCCATTCTCACCTGAGAGGATGCTAGTTATTCTTTAGCCATTTCACAAGCTCCATGCAACCTGTGTCGGAAACCACTAACATATGACAACAAATTTGGGCGAGGCTCAATCACCTTCCAATCCTCCTTTAATAGAGCAAGGGGACCACACACAGTATGACCAAAAACAAGGTAATTAGGACTGAACCCAGTATTCTCGTGATACTTCTTTAACAGCGAGTAGCAACCAGGGTAACCCCTCTTCCCAGTCACGTTCTAATTCAGTGCCGTACGCACGTAACAGTGACTTCAAAGTCGGTTGAAAACACTCAAGGGCCCCTTGACTCTGCGCATGATAAGCACTGGCCTGATTATGCTTTATACGCAATTATCGCAAGACCTGTGCAAATATGTGCGAAGTGAAGTTGGAACCCTGATCGCTCTGAATCATCTTAAGTATTCCAAAAAAGGTAGATGAACTGTGACTAAGCCTTCACAACAGACTTAGTGGTAATATTGTGAAGTGGATAGGCTGCAGGATATCTCGTAGCCTGACACCTCACAGTTAACATGTAGGTGTTACCAGCTTTAGAACGGGGTAAGGGTCCAACACAATCAATAAGCAAATGCTCAAATGGCTGGCCTGTAACAGGAATAGGTTGTAGCGGGACTGGCCTTAACATCTGATTAGGCTTCCCACACTGCATGTTTTGATGTAAGTGGAAATGTCTTTCTTTAAACGAGGCCATTAAAAATGTCGCAAAATTCAATCATAGGTTTAACTAACTCCTAAATGACCAGAAACGTCATGAGATGTTTTCAAAACTAGATCTTGAAATTTAGAAGGAACAACGATCTGAACAACTCAGTGAGACATAACACATAGAATCACCATCTCATTGTAAATAATCTAATTGTAATGAAGTTTTTCCTCTCTCTCTCTCTCTCTCTCTCTCTCTCTCTCTCTCTCTCTCTCTCTCTCTCTCTCTCTCTCTCTCTCTCTCTCTCTCTCTCTCTCTCTCTCTCTCTCTCTCTCTCTCTCTCTCTCTCTCTCTCTCTCTCTCTCTCTCTCTCTCTCTCTCTCTCTCTCTCTCTCTCTCTCTCTCTCTCTCTCTCTCTCTCTCTCTCTCTCTCAGCATCAAGATAGCATCTTCAAATTGGGACTGCCCCACTGCGTCTTCGCTCCTCTCCTAGACTCTCTGCTGCGTCACAGTCTGACTGGCTTTATGTGTGTGTGTCGTTTCCGTTGGTAACCGTCTGACTGCATCTGTCATAATGTCATTGTGTATAATCAGAGCACCACCCTGTGTCACTGCTTGTCATCTGTGCCTGTCTGGCCATCTGTCTCATTACCTCCCCATTTTCTCTCCACTGAACCAGCAGCTCTCCCCATAGATATATTCATTCTGGCCTCTCGCCCGGTGCATCTATTGTGTTTACCAGAGTCAGGTCAGACAATCTGGGGTCAGCCAAGGTCACTGGGGTCAATTATCATAATTATCCTGTCTGTTATGTCATGGCAGCCCCAGACACACACACACACACACACACACACACACACACACACACACACACACACACACACACACACACACACACACACACACACACACACACACACACACACACACACACACACCTGCTCTCTACAATATGTTAAGGCGGTAGAATATATGCTCTGGGGCTGCATAAATAAGACATAATCCTCCATTCATTCTAAAGACTGCTTAACATACCAGCATATAATACTGTTACTGCTGACAATGTAGCGGAAATCTCATTGATAAATATGTATTCTCAGAACCCAGAATCAAATCTCACAGTACGCTGGCCAGCTATTCGATGCACGATAAAATAGATACTATATGTGGTTTACAAAAACTACTAAGCTATGAAAATATTGACACTTTTCTACAGCAAAGCAAACAAACTGGCAGTATACGATGTGATAACATACACGAAAGACAAACACACGGTTGAGAAAACAAAGAAGATCAAGCTGACCACAAGACAAATGGGGGAGAGGGAGCAACAGAGTAACAAAGCGAGAGAAACAAAGGAAGAGAGGGAGTGAAAGAGATGGGGGCAGCTATGAAAGAAACCTATTGTGTACAACCTAGTGGGTGTCTCTCTGCAATCCCTCTGAGTGAATATCCTAGTTACTAAGTTAAGTGGTGTGATACATATGATGTGCGTCGCCAATGGCAACCTATTCACTATAATAGTGCACTACTTTTGACCAGGGGCTATAGGGCTCTGGTCAAAAGTAATGCACTACATCGGCAATAGGTTTCTATTGGTGACGCAATCATGCAATAATCTACACAACTCCTACGGCTCCCACATAACATAAATCAAATCAAATCAAATCAAATTGTATTAGTCACATACACATGGTTAGCAGATGTTAATGCGAGTGTAGCGAAATGCTTGTGCTTCTAGTTCCGACAATGCAGTAATAACCAACAAGTAATCTAACCTAACAATTCCACAACTACTACCTTACACACACACACAAGTGTAAAGGGATAAAGAATATGTACATAAAGATATATGAATGAGTGGTGGTACAGAACGGCATGGCAGATGCAGTAGATGGTATAGAGTACGGTATATACATATGAGATGAGTACTGTAGGGTATGTAAACATAAAGTGGCATAGTTTAAAGTGGCTAGTGGTACATGTATTACATAAAGATGGCAAGATGCAGTAGATGATATAGAGTACAGTATATACATATGAGATGGGTAATGTAGGGTATGTAAACATTATATTAAGTGGCATTGTTTAAAGTGGCTAGTGGTACATTTTTACATAATTTCCATCAATTCCCATTTTTAAAGTGGCTGGAGTTGAGTCAGTATGTTGGCAGCGGCCGCTAAATGTTAGTGGTGGCTGTTTAACAGTCTGATGGCCTTGAGATAGAAGCTGTTTTTCAGTCTCTCGGTCCCTGCTTTGATGCACCTGTACTGACCTCGCCTTCTGGATGATAGCGGGGTGAACAGGCAGTGGCTTGGGTGGTTGTTGTCCTTGATGATCTTTATGGCCTTCCTGTGACATCGGGTGGTGTAGGTGTCCTGGAGGGCAGGTAGTTTGCCCCTGGTGATGCGTTCTGCAGACCTCACTACCCTCTGGAGAGCCTTACGGTTGTGGGCGGAGCAGTTGCCGTACCAGGCGGTGATACAGCCCGACAGGATGCTCTCGATTGTGCATCTGTAGAAGTTTGTGAGTGCTTTTGGTGACAAGCCGAATTTCTTCAGCCTCCTGAGGTTGAAGAGGCGCTGCTGCGCCTTCTTCACAACGCTGTCTGTGTGGGTGGACCAATTCAGTTTGTCCGTGATGTGTACACCGAGGAACTTAAAACTTTCCACCTTCTCCACTACTGACCCGTCGATGTGGATAGGGGGGTGCTCCCTCTGCTGTTTCCTGAAGTCCACAATCATCTCCTTTGTTTTGTTGACGTTGAGTGTGAGGTTATTTTCCTGACACCACACTCCGAGGGCCCTCACCTCCTCCCTGTAGGCCGTCTCGTCGTTGTTGGTAATCAAGCCTACCACTGTAGTGTCATCCGCAAACTTGATGATTGAGTTGGAGGCGTGCATGGCCACGCAGTCGTGGGTGAACAGGGAGTACAGGAGAGGGCTCAGAACGCACCCTTGTGGGGCCCCAGTGTTGAGGATCAGCGGGGTGGAGATGTTGTTACCTACCCTCACCACCTGGGGGCGGCCCGTCAGGAAGTCCAGGACCCAGTTGCACAGGGCGGGGTCGAGACCCAGGGTCTCGAGCTTGATGACGAGTTTGGAGGGTACTATGGTGTTAAATGCTGAGCTGTAATCGATGAACAGCATTCTCACATGGGTATTCCTCTTGTCCAGATGGGTTAGGGCAGTGTGCAGTGTGGTTGCGATTGCGTCGTCTGTGGACCTATTGGGTCGGTAAGCAAATTGGAGTGGGTCTAGGGTGTCCGGTAGGGTGGAGGTGATATGGTCCTTGACTAGTCTCTCAAAGCACTTCATGATGACGGAAGTGAGTGCTACGGGGCGGTAGTCGTTTAGCTCAGTTACCTTAGCTTTCTTGGGAACAGGAACAATGGTGGCCCTCTTGAAGCATGTGGGAACAGCAGACTGGGATAAGGATTGATTGAATATGTCCGTAAACACACCAGCCAGCTGGTCTGCGCATGCTCTGAGGACGCGGCTGGGAATGCCGTCTGGGCCTGCAGCCTTGCGAGGGTTAACATGTTTAAATGTTTTACTCACCTCGGCTGCAGTGAAGGAGAGCCCGCAGGTTTTGGTAGGGGGCCGTGTCAGTGGCACTGTATTGTCCTCAAAGCGGGCAAAAAAGTTGTTTAGCCTGTCTGGGAGCAAGACATCCTGGTCCGCGACGGGGCTGGTTTTCTTTTTGTAATCCGTGATTGACTGTAGACCCTGCCACATACCTCTTGTGTCTGAGCTGTTGAATTGCGACTCGATTTTGTCTCTGTACTGGGACTTAGCCTGTTTGATTGCCTTGCGGAGAGAATAGCTACACTGTTTGTATTCGGTCATGCTTCCGGTCACCTTGCCCTGGTTAAAAGCAGTGGTTCGCGCTTTCAGTTTCACGCGAATGCTGCCGTCAATCCACGGTTTCTGGTTTGGGAATGTTTTTATCGTTGCTGTGGGTACGACATCGTCAATGCACTTCCTAATGAACTCGCTCACCGAATCAGCATATTCGTCAATATTGTTGTTGGACGCGATGTGGAACATATTCCAATCCGCGTGATCGAAGCAGTCTTGAAGCGTGGATTCAGATTGGTCGGACCAGCGTTGAACAGACCTGAGCGCGGGAGCTTGTTGTTTGAGTTTCTGTTTGTAGGCTGGAATCAACAAAATGGAGTCGTGGTCAGCTTTTCCGAAAGGGGGGCGGGGGAGGGCCTTATATGCGTCGCGGAAATTAGTATAACAATGATCTAGGGTTTTTCCAGCCCTGGTAGCACAATCGATATGCTGATAGAATTTAGGGAGTTTTGTTTTTAGATTAGCCTTGTTAAAATCCCCAGCTACGATGAATGCAGCCTCAGGGTGTGTGGTTTCCAGTTTACAAAGAGTCAGATAAAGTTCGTTCAGGGCCATCGATGTGTCTGCTTGGGGGGGAATATATACGGCTGTGATTATGATTGAAGAGAATTCCCTTGGTAGATAATGCGGTCGACATTTGATTGTGAGGAGTTCTAGATCAGGTGAACAGAATGACTTGAGTTCCTGTGTGTTGTTATGATGATCACACCACTTCTCGTTAATCATAAGGCATACCCCCCCGCCCCTCTTCTTACCGGAAAGATGTTTGTTTCTGTCGGCGCGATGCATGAAGAAACCAGCTGGCTGCACCGACTCCGTTAGCGTCCCTTGAGTTAGCCATGTTTCCGTGAAGCAGAGCACGTTGCAATCCCTGATGTCTCTCTGGAATGCTACCCGTGCTCGGATTTCATCAACCTTATTGTCAAGAGACTGGACATTGGCGAGTAGTATGCTAGGGAGTGGAGCGCGATGTGCCCGTCTCCGAAGCCTGACCACGAGACCGCCTCGTTTGCCCCTTTTTCGGCGTCGCACAGGGTCGCCGGCTGGGATCAGATCCATTGTATTGGGTGGAAGGCAAAACACTGGATCCGTTTCGGGAAAGTCATATTCCTGGTAGGAACGATGATGAGTTGACGTTAATCGTATATTCAGTAGTTCCTCCCGACTGTATGTAATGAAACCTAAGATTACCTGGGGTACCGATGTAAGAAATAACACATAAAAAAACAAAAAACTGCATATTTTCCAAGGAACGCGAAGCGAGGCGGCCATCTCTTTTCGGCGCCTAACCCTAACCCTAAATAAACCATTATCTACTGACTGTCTGATAATTCCTTACAAGTCCTTGTGTGTTGATGTTGCTCGATGACTCCAACCCATTTGACGATTATGAATGCATTCCAAATGGGGCCCTATTCCCTTTAAAGTGCACTACTTTTGACCAGGGCTGGCACCCTATTCTCTTTAAAGTGCACTACTTTTGACCAGGGCTGGCACCCTATTCTCTTTAAAGTGCACTACTTTTGACCAGGGCCTAAAAAAGAAAACGGGGGCCATTTAGGACACGAACTGAATATAGTTGCACCACTTAGCTGGTTGTTATAAAGCAGATATTTTGGCCTCCTAAGCCAAACAGCCCCCTAATGCTGATAATAACAATGTAGCACTCAGACAAAGACCCATTACTGAACATGAACAGGCCTAAAAGTCTACTAATAATGGCCTGTATGCGTAGTGTGGTAATCTGTTTGGTGTATTGTAAGATTGTATCCCTGAGCTATCAGTGAACAATAAGATTGGCCAATTAGATGTAATTCATGTCTGACATGGCTATTGTTCACAGTTGGTCCCGATACAAAAAAGTATTTGGTAAAGTTTAGTAAGGTGTTTGGTAATGTGTTTTGGTAATGTAATGTGAATGGGTAATGTGCTGTTTGGCAATGTGTTGTCTGGTGGCAGGCTTGTAAATCAGGTTGTAAGTACATTAGACTAACGTTATGCTTGATAATGTGTTTTGGTAATGTACTATGTATTGGTAATGGGTTTAGTAACGTGCACAACACTGCGTCTCCAGCCCAGTCACAGTGACAGGCCTGTAACTCCATCTTTAAACAGACTAAGATATTCTGTGTGGCGGCTTCAGTCCCACTTCCTGGCCCGTAACTCACAGGCCACAGTCACAAGCCACAGACTCAGACATGACCCAGGTTGACCCCAACCACACCATGAGACTGTTTTGGACCAGACACTGTTTTGGACCAGACACCTGTTAAGCAGACGGCCAGCCAGCCAGGTTCCGGGTCAGCAAGGCCTATAAAGCAGTCAGCCTGACAGACAGCCGGTAAGACAGTCAGCCAACATGACAGACATCTGTGTCCAGTCAGCGGGGAAACAACCCCACTTTGTTTGGACTGTGAGGGGCCTCTCCATTCCTCCTCTCCATTACCATAAATAGACAACAGTTTTAGCAGTGGTGGAAAAAGTACCCAATTGTCATACTTGAGCAAAAGTTAAAGATACCTTAACAGAAAATGACTCAAGTAAAAGTGAAAGTCACCCAGTAAAATACTACTTGAGGAAAAGTCTAAAAGTATTTGATTTTAAATATACTTAAGTATCAAAAGTATAAGTAAAAGTTTAAATTCCATATATATGGCAAACTAGATTCCACAATTTTCTTGTTTTTTTAATATACCGATAGTCAGGGGCACACTTCAACAGTCAGACATAATTTACAAACTAAGCATTTGTGTTTAGTGAGTCCACCAGATCAGAGGCAGTAGGGATGATGAGGGATGTTCTCTTGATAAGTGTGTGAATTGGACCATTTCCCTGTCCTGTTAAGCATTCAAAATGTAACGAATACTTTTGGGTATCAGGCAAAAAAAGTATATTATTTTCTTTAGGAATGTAGTGAAGTAAAAAAATAAATAGTAGAGTACAGATATCAAAAAATGCTTTAAAGTATTTTTACTTAAGTACTTTACACCACTGAGTTTAAGATACACCTCCTATTGATAGGTTTATCTACTATAAACTAACATCTCAGGCGTGTCTATGCGGGAGATAGAGGAGATTATTCACCTAACATGTGAAAGGGGGAGGTATGGCCTGTAGGAAACCAGCTCCACAGGTAACTGGTCATTCTCTGTGCGTGTGTACAGAGGAGTAGCTAGTGGTGTGCAGTGTGGTTGTCGTATTGAGAGAGCAGCCGAGGCTGTAAGTGTTTTAGTGGTTGAGAATGTGAGGCGACCGGGTAGCCTAGATGTCATGCCTGGCTACATCATCACAGTGTGTGCTGACCAGCTGGTGGGCATCTTCTCAGACATCTTCAAACTGTTCCTGTCCCAGGATGTAGTCCCCAGCTTTCTTCAAGGAGACCACCATCCTCCCAGTGCCCAAGAAAACCAAAGTGGCAAGCCCGGGCGCCTGCAGGCTGACCTCATTCGTCAGTTGAACAGTGTTTCCTCTCATCGGTGCGGCTGGCTTCCGGGTTAAGCGGGCGGGTGTTTGTTTCGGAGGACGCATGACTCGAACTTCACCTCCCAAGCCAGTTGGGGCCTCCAGTGCGTCTCTTCAGCCTAGTACTCCCTGTGCCTGCTCCACGCACCCGGTCTCCAGTGCGTCTCCCCAGCCTGGTACGCCCTGTGCCGGCTCCACGCACCAAGCCTCCAGTGATGATCCAAGGCCCGAAGCCTCCAGTGATTATCCAGGGCCCGAAGCCTCCAGTGATGATCCATGGCCCGACGCCTCCAGTGGGGGGGGGGGGGGGGGTACTGTCACGCCGTGGCCATAGGTGTGACTAGGGTGGGAATTCTAGTTTCTTTATTTCTATGTTTTGTATTTCTGTTTTGGCCGGGTATGGTTCTCAATCAGGGACAGCTGTCTATCGTTGTCTCTGATTGGGAATCATACTTAGGCAGCCTTTTTTCCTTTGGTGTTTGTGGGTAGTTGACCTTGTTAGTGGCACTATAGCCCTAGAGTAAGCTTCACGGGTCGTTTTTTTGTTTCTTGTTTTGTTGGCAACATTCTAAATAAAAGAAAATCTACGCTCACCACGCTGCACCTTGGTCTCCTTCCGACGACGGCCGTGACACATGGGGACAAAGATCGTAGTTTTTGGAGAAATGTCCTCTGATTTGATGAAACACAAATAAAACAGTTTGACCATAATGACCATCATTATGTTGAGGAAAAAGGGGGAGGCTTGCAAGCCGAAGAACACATTTTACATTTACATTTTAGTCATTTTGCAGACGCTCTTATCCAGAGCGACTTACAGTAGAGTGCATACATTTTATTACATTTTTTTTACATACTGAGACAAGGATATCCCTACCGGCCAAACCCTCCCTACCGGCCAAACCCTCCCTAACCCGGACGACGCTATGCCAATTGTGCGTCGCCCCACGGATCTCCCGGTTGCGGCCGGCTGCGACAGAGCCTGGGCGCGAACCCAGCCCAGCCTGGGCGCGAACCCAGAGACTCTGGTGGCGCAGCTAGCACTGCGATGCAGTGCCCTAGACCACTGCGCCACCCGGGAGATATCCCAACACCATCCCAACCGTGAAGCACGGGGGTGGCAGCATCATGTTGTGGGGGTGCTTTGCTGCAGGAGGGACTGGTGCACTTCACAAATTAGATGGCATCATGAGGCAGGAAAATTATGGGGATATATTGAAGCAACATCAAGACATCAGCCAAGAAGTTAAAGCTTGGTCGAAAATGGGTCTTCCAAATGGACAATGACACAATGCATACTTCCAAAGTTGTGGCAAAATGGCTTAAGGACAACAAAGTCAAGGTTTTGGAGTGGCCATCACAAAGCCCTGACCTCAATCCCATAGAAAATGTGTGGGCAGAACTGAAAATGCGTGTGTGAGCAAGGAGGCCTACAAACCTGACTCAGTTACACCAGCTCTGTCAGGAGGAATGGGACAAAATTCACCCAACTTATTGTGGGAAGCTTGTGGAAGGCTACCCAAAACGTTTCACCCAAGTTAAACAATTTAAAGGCAATGCTACTAAACACTAATTGAGTGTATGTAAACTTCTGACCCACTGGGAATGTGATAAAATAAATAAAAGCTGAAATAAATAATTATCTCTTTATTTTACTGTATTTTATTTAACCTTTCTTTAAAATCTATTTTTCAAGAGCGTCCTGGCCAAGATAGGCAGCACCAAGTCATTACAAAAATTACAGACAAACATGAAAAACTACAAGAAATCTAGTAAAAACCATAGAATTCACAAGAGTATAACAAAAATCAAAAACAGCAAATTAAAAACATTGACAGGTCAGGGAATCAGTTTCAAGATCATTCATCGGTGATTTAAAAATACCAAACGGGACAAGTTTTTCCAGTTTAAAAGTATTTTGTAAGGCGTTCCAAGACGATGGCGCAGAGTACATAAAAGCCCTTTTACCAAATTCGGTTCGGACATTTGGAACAGCTAGCAGGATAAAGTCCAGCGAACGAAGAGAGTACCCACCACATTTCTGAACAATAAAAAAAAATCTCTACTATTATTCTGCCATTTCACATTCTTAAAATAAAGTGGTGATCCTAACTGACCTAAGACAGGGAATGTTTACTAGGATTACATGTCAGGAATTGTGAAAAACTGAGTTTAAATGTATTTGGCTACGGTGTATGTCAACTTCCGACTTCCGCAAGGCCCTCCAGTGGGTGGTGTACGGTGCCTGAGGAAGGCAGGCAGCATCATCAAGGACCCTACACACCCCAGCCATGAACTCCCTTACCGTCTGGCAGACAGTATCGGAGCATGAGGTCCGATACCAACAAGCTCAGAGATCGTTTCTATCTACAAGCCATCAGACCGCTGAACACTTGAACTGGACTGACCACCTGCATTGACTTGCCGCCCCTTAAAGGCATACTTCGGGATTTTGCCAATGAGGAACTTTATCTACTTCCCCAGAGTCAGATGATATGTGGATACCATTTTTCTGTCTCTGTATCCAGTATGGAAATGGTATCCATGAGTTCATCTGACTCTGGGGAATTAAATAAAGAGCTTCATTGGCAAAATCCCGAAGTATCCCTTTAAGGGGCGGCAAGTCAATGCAGGTAGTCAGTCCAGTTTAAGTGTTCAGCAATTAAATAATCCCAAAGTATCCATTAACACACGTACTCACTCATTCACACACACATCACAACTGCTGCTACCATATTCTTATTTATTATTGCTAAATACTGCAACATTTTAACACTTGCCACCCAATCCATCCTTCCCCAAAACATGTGTAAATAATAAACTATTCAGCAACTGTCAAGTTTTGAAAAGGACAATCCCTCCACATGAAGATTTTAACTGGATTTCACTCAATAAACAGCCATGGAATCAGTTGTTTGTCTTTTATTTACCATTCTTTGGTTGGCAGTAAACAGGTGAAAAACCTCAAAAAAAGAGATGACAAATACAAGTTACTATGAGTTGACAGCCCAATCAAATACACAAAATTATCCACATTCACCCCAGATAAACACATTTCTGCCACCATAAAACACAAGGTTTCCACTTTTAAGCAAATGTTTCCCAAAATAGAAACCCACCATTTCTAATCAAATGAGCAGAATCAGTATATTTTCTCTAAATTTGCATTTTAGCCAAATACATTCAAAATATTTTTAGTAGTAAAAAATTACATTTATTTTCTAATCAGTAGTTTTAAGCAGACAAATCTTACATTTTTTAGCCAAAGATTTTTTAGACTATACATTTGTTACTGAATTAAGAACTTGGTTTACTAAGATTTCTACAAAGTTTAAATTACTTAACCATTTCAAACAAGTTCTTTGTCAACAATGAATTTGGCTCTTCTTCCTTTTCCTTTATACCCCACAAACAACATTTGAAGTTATAAATACCACTGCAAAAGTCCTATCAAAGTTAAGAGGTAAGAGTCTGTGTTTTCCAGAGTATCATTAGCAGTGCACTGCTTAAAATCAAATCAAATCAAATCAAATTTTATTAGTCACATACACATGGTTAGCAGATGTTAATGCGAGTGTAGCGAAATGCTTGTGCTTCTAGTTCCGACAATGCAGTAATAACCAACAAGTAATCTAACCTAACAATTCCACAACTACTACCTTACACACACACACAAGTGTAAAGGGATAAAGAATATGTACATAAAGATATATGAATGAGTGGTGGTACAGAACGGCATGGCAGATGCAGTAGATGGTATAGAGTACGGTATATACATATGAGATGAGTACTGTAGGGTATGTAAACATAAAGTGGCATAGTTTAAAGTGGCTAGTGGTACATGTATTACATAAAGATGGCAAGATGCAGTAGATGGTATAGAGTACAGTATATACATATGAGATGGGTAATGTAGGGTATGTAAACATTATATTAAGTGGCATTGTTTAAAGTGGCTAGTGGTACATTTTTACATAATTTCCATCAATTCCCATTTTTAAAGTGGCTGGGGTTGAGTCAGTATGTTGGCAGCGGCCGCTAAATGTTAGTGGTGGCTGTTTAACAGTCTGATGGCCTTGAGATAGAAGCTGTTTTTCAGTCTCTCGGTCCCTGCTTTGATGCACCTGTACTGACCTCGCCTTCTGGATGATAGCGGGGTGAACAGGCAGTGGCTTGGGTGGTTGTTGTCCTTGATGATCTTTATGGCCTTCCTGTGACATCGGGTGGTGTAGGTGTCCTGGAGGGCAGGTAGTTTGCCCCTGGTGATGCGTTCTGCAGACCTCACTACCCTCTGGAGAGCCTTACGGTTGTGGGCGGAGCAGTTGCCGTACCAGGCGGTGATACAGCCCGACAGGATGCTCTCGATTGTGCATCTGTAGAAGTTTGTGAGTGCTTTTGGTGACAAGCCGAATTTCTTCAGCCTCCTGAGGTTGAAGAGGCGCTGCTGCGCCTTCTTCACAACGCTGTCTGTGTGGGTGGACCAATTCAGTTTGTCCGTGATGTGTACACCGAGGAACTTAAAACTTTCCACCTTCTCCACTACTGACCCGTCGATGTGGATAGGGGGGTGCTCCCTCTGCTGTTTCCTGAAGTCCACAATCATCTCCTTTGTTTTGTTGACGTTGAGTGTGAGGTTATTTTCCTGACACCACACTCCGAGGGCCCTCACCTCCTCCCTGTAGGCCGTCTCGTCGTTGTTGGTAATCAAGCCTACCACTGTAGTGTCATCCGCAAACTTGATGATTGAGTTGGAGGCGTGCATGGCCACGCAGTCGTGGGTGAACAGGGAGTACAGGAGAGGGCTCAGAACGCACCCTTGTGGGGCCCCAGTGTTGAGGATCAGCGGGGTGGAGATGTTGTTACCTACCCTCACCACCTGGGGGCGGCCCGTCAGGAAGTCCAGGACCCAGTTGCACAGGGCGGGGTCGAGACCCAGGGTCTCGAGCTTGATGACGAGTTTGGAGGGTACTATGGTGTTAAATGCTGAGCTGTAATCGATGAACAGCATTCTCACATGGGTATTCCTCTTGTCCAGATGGGTTAGGGCAGTGTGCAGTGTGGTTGCGATTGCGTCGTCTGTGGACCTATTGGGTCGGTAAGCAAATTGGAGTGGGTCTAGGGTGTCCGGTAGGGTGGAGGTGATATGGTCCTTGACTAGTCTCTCAAAGCACTTCATGATGACGGAAGTGAGTGCTACGGGGCGGTAGTCGTTTAGCTCAGTTACCTTAGCTTTCTTGGGAACAGGAACAATGGTGGCCCTCTTGAAGCATGTGGGAACAGCAGACTGGGATAAGGATTGATTGAATATGTCCGTAAACACACCAGCCAGCTGGTCTGCGCATGCTCTGAGGACGCGGCTGGGAATGCCGTCTGGGCCTGCAGCCTTGCGAGGGTTAAGTCAGTCTAGCCAAGCATGGCTAATATGGCGCTTACCGGCTGTCTTTCACAGTTTTGTGGAGGGCTTGGACTTGCACAGTCACTTTGATCACAAAGATGAAGTTTCCTTGGTCTTGTGGTGTTATAAATGCTCCTTTCACTGCGGTCTAAAGACAACAGCAGAGCCAGGTGCTGGCACGCCCAGATTGCCTGGAAGATTTGTTCCACCTGGTTCACCACTGATTGAAGGAGGAGGAGTTTCACCACTGAGGAGCTCCCAGGCAGTTTGTCAGCACAGCAACAAAGGTTAAAGGCTAACAAAATGAACCAACAAAACTCGTATTGACTGTATGTCTCTTTAGTGTGAACTACCGGTTGTCTCTGAACCAGTCAACCCCTAAATGGTAGTCCTATGGGATTATCATGACACTGATCTTTGACTCCTACAGCGTAATCCAGTATAACCCAATAGTCTCTCCTCTCCCCTTCAGAGGGTCTGCCTGACTGAACACACATGATAACACCACCTGTACTGGAACTAACAAGGGGTTTCGGACCTTGTTTCCCCCGACCGGACTACAATGGCCCCTTTCCCCCGACCGGACTACAATGGCCCTTTTCCCCCTGACCGGACTACAATGGCCCTTTTCCCCTGACCGGACTACTATGGCCCTTTTCCCCTGACCGGACTACTATGGCCCTTTCCCCCTGACCGGACTACAATGGCCCTTTTCCCCTGACCGGACTACAATGGCCCTTTTCCCCTGACCGGACTACAATGGCCCTTTTAGAATAACAAAATATGTGAAGTAAATCTGCCTTTCTTCCACGTCAGATTTACACTTTTCTGTGCTATTATATTATCTTGTTGTGGTTGTTTGACCTTTGATCTTTGTCTTTAATCCAATAGAGTGTCTCCTCTCCCCGCAGGGTCTGAGCTGAGTGAACACATGATAATGCCACCTTTAACTAACCTTGTTGTCCCTAATCTAAAGCACCCAGAACCCAATCTCGATTAGAGAGTCTGTCACAGAAATACCATGTTTCCCCCAACTGGAGCCTTGGATGGTGTGTGTATGCATGCATGTGTGTTTGTGTATGCATGCGTGCGCTCTATGTGTGGGTGTGTGTATGAGTATCTGTGTGTGTGTGTGTGTGTGTGTGTGTGTGTGTGTGTGTGTGTGTGTGTGTGTGTGTGTGTGTGTGTGTGTGTGTGTGTGTGTGTGTGTGTGTGTGTGTGTGTGTGTGTGTGTGTGTGTGTGTGTGTGTGTTCGAGAGAGAGAGAGAAAGAGAGAGAGAGAGCATTAGCACCTCTGTGTGTGGGCATGATATAAATACTAAGGTGAATCCTCAGGAGGCCAGGCTTCCCTGACTGGTTGTGGTTTCTAAGAAGACACTTTAAATCACTCCCACATCCCTAACGATTGTCTCATAGCAACCTTTTACTGCGGTAAAGCGTCCCTAAGCAACCCTTTTCTTCAGTAAAGCGAACCTAAAAGCCGCTCCATCCGCTGTCTGGTCGGAACGGAAGATGGCGGAAGCGGGGGTTTCGCTTGAAACTGATGGCGTGTCGAGTAGATATAATAGTGAGGAGAAATGGATTCCAGTGGAGAATCCACATTTACATACGTATTCAGACCCTTACACAGTACTTTGTTGAAGCACCTTTGGCAGCGATTACAACATTGAGTCTTCTTGGGTATGACGCTACAAGCTTGGCACACCTGTATTTGGGGAGTTTCTCCTACTGTTCTCTGCAGATCTCTCAAGATCTGTCAGGTTGGATGGGGAGCGTTGCTGTACAATCTGGGGTTTGGTTGGGCTACTCAAGGACATTCAGAGACTTGTCCCAAAGCCACTCCTGCGTTGTATTGGCTGTGTGCTTAGGGTCCTTGTCCTGTTGGAAGGTGAACCTTCGCCCCAGTCTAAGGTCCTGAGCGCTCTGGAGCAGGTTTTCATCAAGGTTCTCTCTGTACTCTGCTCCGTTCATCTTTGCCTCAATCCTGACTAGTCTCTCAGTCCCTGCCACTGAAAAACATCCCCACAGCATGATGCTGCCACCACCAGGCTTCACTGCAGGGATGGTGCCAGGGTTCCTCCAGACGTGACGCTTGCCATTCAGGGCAAAAAGTTCAATATTGGTTTCATCAGACCAGAGAATCTTGTTTCTCATGGTCTGAGAGTCTTTAGGTGCCTTTTGGCAAACTCCAAGCAAACTGTTATGTGCTTTTTACTGAGGAGTGGTTTCCAAGTCTGGCCACTCTACCATAACGTCCTGATTGGATGAGTGCTGCAGAGATTGTCGTCTTTCTGGATGGTTCTCCCATCTCGACAGAGGAACTTTAGAGCTCTGAGTGACCATCGGGTTCTTAGTCACCTCCCTGACCAAGGCCCTTCTCCCCCGATTGCTCAGTTTGGCCAGGCGCCCAGATCTAGGAAGAGCTACGGTGGTTCCAAACTTCTTTCATGGAAGAATGATGGGAGGCCACTGTGTTCTTGGGGACCTTCAATGCTACAAAAATGTTTTGGTACCCTTCCCTAGATCTGTACCGCAACACAATCCTGTCTCGGAGCTCTACAGACAATCCCTTCGACCTAATGGCTTGGTTTTTGCTCTGACATGCACTGTCAACTGTGGGACCTTATATAGACAGGTGTGTGCCTTCCCAAATCATGTCCAATCAATTGAATTTACTACAGGTCGACTCCAATCAAGTTGTAGAAACATCTCAAGGATGATCAATGGGAACAGGATGCACCTGAGCTCAATTTCGAGTGTCATAGCAAAGGGTCTGAATACTTAAGTAAATAAGGCATTTCTGTTTTTTTTGTTTTAACAAATTTGCAAAAATGTCTAAAAACCTGTTCTGGCTTTATCATTATGGGGTATTGTGTGTATTTTAGAATAAGGCTGTAACGTAACAAAATGTGGAAAAAGTCAAGGGGTCTGAATACTTTCCAAAGGCACGGGAGGAATATCATATGACAGCTGAGGTGAAATACTGCAATTGTGGTGGCAAACATGCAACGAATTCCTGAAGTGCCCTTTTATGGTGAAGGAGACAGAGGTGACAAGAGTAAGGGCTGTCTAGTGTGTCTCCTAGGTGGAGAAAGTGAGAAGAGTTTTCCTCGTTCACTACCCGTACAGTAGGTGGCAGCATGCACCTAGAAACATTTGTTTGCGGACCATCATAAAACCTGAAAAGAAGAAGACTGGTCGGAACCAGTCGTTCCTGGACAGGTTACTCTCTAGGCTAGACTAGCTACATTCAGCTGTCCCTCGCCTGGCTGCCTGGCTCCTTCCAAACACACACACACAGACACAGACACAGACACACACTCTCGGACACTGATACATTCCCACACAGGGTGGATTGAGTGGATTTGGGTGGATTGGGTGGATTTTGGGGTGGATTGGATGGGATTGGGTGGATGGGGCAGGATTGGGTAGACTGGGTGGATTTGGGTGGATTGGGTGGATTGGGTGGATTTTGGGGTGGACTGGGTGGATTTTGGTGGATTGGATGGGATTGGGTGGATGGGGTCGATTTGGTGTAGATTGGGTAGACTGGGTGGATTTGGGCAGGATTGGGTAGACTGGGTGGATTTGGGCTGGATTGGGTAGACTGGGTGGATTTGGGCTGGATTGGGGTGGTTTAGGTGGATTTGGTGGAATGGGTGGTTTGGGTGGATTTGGGCTGGATTGGGTCAGGCCGGTGTGGGCTCAATGGGCTGACAGGAGAAGAGGGTTGAGGTGAGCCAGCCAGTGGGGTGGTTTTTTGGGGTTTCTACCCTAGCCCAGACCGCCCCAGACCAGTTAGTTGTGCTGTCTGTGCAGGGTTTATGTTCCCGCCTGACAGGCACCCACTGTAATTAACTCCCTGGATCTGTATACTCACTCTGACAGACAAAGAGGGGGAGAGGGATGGAGCGAGGGAGGGAGGAGAGAGTGGGGAGGGAGGGAAAGAGAGGGCTAGAGAGAGAGGTGTGAGAGAGTGTGTGTGTGTGTGTGTGTGTGTGTGTGTGTGTGTGTGTGTGTGTGTGTGTGTGTGTGTGTGCGTGCGTGCGTGCGTGCGTGCGTGCGTGCGTGCGTGCGTGCGTGCGTGCGTGCGTGCGTGCGTGCGTGCGTGCGTGTGTGTGTGCATTAGCCAGACTGCCACTCTCTGGGAGTCATGCCATGTTAATCCTCTATTTGGCTCATCAGTCTCTAACTCTCTCTCCATCCCTCCCTCCCTTCCTCCCTCGCTCTCCCTCTCTCACTCCGTCTCTCTCATTTTAAACAGTTTTCATAAGGTGGAAAAGGCCTAGAGTATGTTTGCAAATCCAAGATCAAGAACACTGTTTTCATTACTTGAGATAAGGGCCAAAGCAGAGTGCATACAATCATAGTACAGGTTTCCTTCTCTG
Organism: Salvelinus alpinus; assembly: GCF_045679555.1. Taxonomy (NCBI): domain Eukaryota; kingdom Metazoa; phylum Chordata; class Actinopteri; order Salmoniformes; family Salmonidae; genus Salvelinus; species Salvelinus alpinus. Next base: position 34,601,164 of record NC_092113.1, read on the forward strand.
GTGGTACAATAAACGTGTAACTACCACAGTAAATGGTACACACTAGTACTACTGCCTTAATGGAAACAGGCTACTTTTACTGCCTCAGTAAGTCTCTGGTTGAGGATGTCTGGCTTTCCTAAGTGCTTAGGTATGGTTGGCTGCTGCTGGCTGCCTTTGATGGTGTGACCAGTGGTAAGTGATCTAAACCAGAGCGGTCGGTTGGCTGGTGGGACTGATTTACGGTAAGAGCAGGGCTGGTGGTCATAGCTCTACAAGCAGTCTAGTGGTAACACCTGATGTGATTTATGGTAAGAGCAGGGCTGGTGGTCATAGCTCTACAAGCAGTCTAGTGGTAACACCTGATGTGATTTATGGTAAGAGCAGTAGGGACAGAGCTGAAAGGTGGAAGGATACAGATGTTGTTATGTGTAGAGCCCCGTGGTCTAGTGGTCTAATGGTAACACAGTTCCAAGCACACATAAAAATCTGTCTGTCGCCCCAGGAGACAGGACATCAATCCTTCCTACTGGGTCTCCTCTCCTCATTCATCTACCCCTCTACTTCAATACTGTCTGAATAAAACATTCCAAATATTTGAAAAAGCAGTGCTGTTATTAAACAGGGAAATCGAGCTAAAGGCTAGAGGGGAGCAATGGAGGTTGTTAGTCTTATAAGCAGTGCTCTAACACAATTCCATTTCAATTATTTCAATTCAAGAAGTAAACTGAAATTTCAATTCCAAACAATTTGCTTCATTACTTTTCAATTAAGAACATTGAAATGGAATTGACCCATAGGGCTCTGGTCAAAAGTAGTGCACTATACAAGGAATAGCACTGAGGTGCTGACTTGCTGCACCCTCGACAACTACTGTGATTATTATTATTTGACCATGCTGGTCATTTATGAACATTTGAACATCTTGGCCATGTTCTGTTATAATCTCCACCCAGCACAGCCAGAAGAGGACTGGCCACCCCTCATAGCCTGGTTCCTCTCTAGGTTTCTTCCTAGGTTTTGGCCTTTCTAGGGAGTTTTTCCTAGCCACCGTGCTTCTACACCTGCATTGCTTGCTGTTTGGGGTTTTAGGCTGGGTTTCTGTACAGCACTTTGAGATATCAGCTGATATAAGAAGGGCTATATAAATACATTTGATTTGATTTGATTTGAATAGGGTGCCATTTGAGAGAGAGTTTGGACACAGCTGCTATGTAGCATAAGCTCCACAGCCAACACCTAACACAGCTGTGGAAGACTAGCTTACTAGCCTTTCCACACAACCGTGGTAGACTAGCCTACTAGTTTTTCCACACAGCCGTGGTAGACTAGCCTACTAGCCTTTCCACACAGCCGTGGTAGACTAGCCTACTAGCCTTTCCACACAGCCGTGGTAGACTAGCCTACTAGCCTTTCCACACAGCCGTGGTAGACTAGCCTACTAGTCTTTCCACACAGCCGTGGTAGACTAGCCTACTAGCCTTTCCACACAGCCGTGGTAGACTAGCCTACTAGCCTTTCCACACAGCCGTGGTAGACTAGCCTACTAGCCTTTCCACACAGCCGTGGTAGACTAGCCTACTAGCCTTTCCACACAGCCGTGGTAGACTAGCCTACTAGCCTTTCCACACAGCCGTGGTAGACTAGCCTACTAGCCTTTCCACACAGCCGTGGTAGACTAGCCTACTAGCCTTTCCACACAGCCGTGGTAGACTAGCCTACTAGCCTTTCCACACAGCCGTGGTAGACTAGCCTACTAGCCTTTCCACACAGCCGTGGTAGACTAGCCTACTAGCCTTTCCACACAGCCGTGGTAGACTAGCCTACTAGCCTTTCCACACAGCCGAGGTAGACTAGCCTACTAGCCTTTCCACACAGCCGTGGTAGACTAGCCTACTAGCCTTTCCACACAGCCGTGGTAGACTAGCCTACTAGCCTTTCCACACAGCCGTGGTAGACTAGCCTACTAGCCTTTACACACAGCCGTGGTAGACTAGCCTACTAGCCTTTCCACACAGCTTCTCTTTTGTGACCGCAAACAGTAAGTTAGACTGGTGTCTCCCACCAGTTGAGGCCACACCATATGATGCCGTTGGCTGATGTTCCCTGTCGATCTACAGTGTCAGTAAATCACGAGCTGCTCTGCAAGGGTACAATCTCACATTTAGCTGGTCACGCTCTCAGGTCTTCAGGGCCAATAAATGACATTTATGAGAGTCCACCAATGGGAAGGGACATTCTCTAAAGCGACTACTGGTTCATATTTCACTTCCTGTCCTGTACGCACATCCCTTTCCCTTTTCACCTCTTGCTTCCTTTCCTCCTTTCATTCTCTGTCTCTGTGTTGTTCTATGTTCACCTTATCATTCATCTTAATCTCAACCTCTTGGTGAGGTATGTTCTCATTATGGCTATTGTTCCTATTTCAGTACCTGCACACACCCTCTTTTCTCCACTCTACCTTTCTTGTCCAATTGTTGATTGTTCTATGTAAATATCATCATTCATTTATAGGGTTAAGCTTCATTGATCCTGTTGTGTTGGTTGTCACAGCTCAGGAACAGACACAAAAGCATTGGCCTCTACAACACAATACTTTTGAAATATCAAATCAAATTTTATTAGTCACATGTGCCGAATACAACAGGTGTAGGTTCACCTTACAGTGAAATGCTTACTTACGAGCCCCTAACCAACAATGCAGTTTAAAAAAAATACGGATAAGAACAAGAGATAAAAGTAACAAGTAATTAAAGAGCAGCACTAAATAACGGGGGGTACCGATACAGAGTCAATGTGTGGGGGCACCGGTTAGTTGAGGTAGTATGTACATGTAGGTAGAGTTATTAAAGTGACTATGCATAAATGAAAACAGAGAGTGGCAGTGGTGTGGGGGGGGGCAATGTGAATAGTCTGGGTAGCCATTTGACTAGATGTTCAGGAGCCTTATTGCTTGGGGGTAGAATCTGTTTAGAAGCCTCTTGGACCTAGACTTGGCGCTCCGGTACCGCTTGCCATGTGGTAGCAGATAGAGGTCCTGGATGGCAGGAAGCTTGGCCCCAGTGATGTACTGGGCCATTCGCACTACCCTCTGTAGTGCCTTGCGGTCGGAGGCCGAGTAGTTGCCATACCAGGGGACTAAGCACGCACCCCTGAGGGGCCCCTGGGTTGAGGATCAGCGTGACAGAAGTGTTTTCTGCCTACCCTTACCACCTGGGGAGCGTCTGTCAGGATGTCCAGGACGCAGTTGTAGAGGGAGGTGTTTAGTCCCAGGGTCCTTAGCTTATTGATGAGCTTTGAGGGCACTATGGTGAAGAACGCTGAGCTGTAGTCAATGAATAGCATTCTCACATAGGTGTTCATTTTGTCCAGGTGGGAAAGGGCAGTGTGGAGTGCAATAGAGATTGTATCATCTGTGGATCTGTTGGGGTGGTATGCAAATTGGAGTGGGTCTAGGGTTTCTGGGATAAGGGTGTTGATGTGAGCCAACACCCTTACCAGCCTTTCAAAGCACTTCATGGCTTCATTTAGGCAGGTTACCTTAGTGTTCTTGGGCACAAGCACTATGGTGGTCTGCTTTAAACATATTGGTATTACTGACTCAAACAGGGAGAGGTTGAAAATGTAAGTGAAGACACTTGCCAGTTGGTCAGCACATGCTTGCAGTACATGTCCTGGTAACCCGTCTGGCCCTGCGGCCTTGTGAATGTTGACCTGTTTAAAGGTCTTACTCACATCGGCTGTGGAGAGCGTGATCACACAATCTTTCGGAACAGCTGGTGCTCTCATGCATGTTTCAGTGTTATTTGCCTCGAAGCGAGCATAGAAGTAGTTTAACTCGTCTGGTAGGCTCGTGTCACTGGGCAGCTCTCGGCTGTGCTTCCCTTCGTAGTCTGTAATGGTTTGCAAGCCATGCCACATCCGACGAGCGTCAGAGCCAGTGTAGTACAATTCGATCTCAGTCCTGTATTGACGCTTTGCCTGTTTGATGGTTCGTCGGAGGTCATAGCGGAATTTCTAGTAAGCTTCCGGGTTTGAGTCCCACTCCTTGAAAGCGGCAGCTCTAGCCTTTAGCTCAGTGCGGATGCTGCCTGTAATCCATGGCTTCTGGTTGGAGTATGTACATACGGTCACTGTGGGGACGACGTTATTGATGAAGCCAATGACTGATGTGGTGTACTCCTCAATGCCATACCACTTTTTTTATTTATCTATTCATTGGTGCTTCCATCTTCAATTTTTGCTTGTACACAGGAATCAGGAGGATAGAATTATGGTCAGATTTGCCAAATGAAGGGCGAAGCAGAGTTTGTATGCGTCTCTGTGTGTGGAGTGGTCCAGAGTTCTTTTTCCTCTGGTTGCACATTTAACATGCTGATAGAAATTTGGTAAAACAGATTTAAGTTTCCCTGCATTAAAGTCCCCAGCTACTAGGAGCACCGCCTCTGGGTGAGCGTTTTCTTCTTTGCTTACGCCACCAGCCTCTGACTGTGGCGGTATGTAAACAGCTACAAAGAATACAGATGAAAACTCTCTCGGTAGGTAATGTGGTCTACAGCTTATCATGAGATACTCTACCTCAGGCGAGCAATAGCTCGAGACTTCCTGAGATATCGTGCACCAGCTGTTATTTACCAAAATACATAGACGCCGCTGTTCTATCCTGCCGGTACATCGTATAACCATGTTGATATTGTCATCGTTCAGCCACGACTCCGTGAAGCATAAGATGTTACAGTTTTTAATGTCCGTTTGGTAGTTCAATCTTCCACATAACTCGTCGATTTTATTCTCATCCGCATAGCTCGTCGATTTTTATTCTTGTTTGCAAGCAGAATGGAGGGAAGTGGGGGTTTATTTGATCGCCTACGAATTCTTAGGAGGCAGCCCGCCCTTCGGCCCCTCTTTCTCCACCTACTCTAGAGGCAGATCACGGGGATCGGGCCTGTTCCCGAGGAAGCAGTATATCCTTCGCGTCAGGCTCGTCAGAGATAGATAGGCTAAACAACAGTGCCTAAGGGGAACATGTCACTTCAATATATACACTACCGGTCAAAAGTTTTAAAACAACTACTCATTCAAGGGTTTTTCTTTATTTGAACTATTTTCTACATTGTAAATAACACATATGGAATCATGTAGTAACCAGAAAAGTGTATTATACAGTTGAAAATAGAAGTTTACGTACACCGAAGCCAAATACATTTAAACTCAGTTTTTCACAATTCCTAACATTTAATCCTAGTAAAAATTCCCTGTCTTAGGTCAGTTAGGATAACCACTTTATTTTAAGAATGTGAAATGTCAGAATAATAGTAGAGAGTTATTTATTTCAGCTTTTGTTACTTTCATCACATTCCCAGTGGGTCAGAAGATTACATGCACTCAATTAGTATTTGGTAGCATTGCCTTTAAATTGTTTAACTTCGGTTAAACGTTTCGGGTAGCCTTTCACAAGCTTCCCACAATAAGTTTGGTGAATTTTGTCCCATTCCTCCTGACAGTAATGGTGTAACTGAGTCTTGTTTGTAGGCCTCCTTGCTCGCACACGCTTTTTCAGTTCTGCCCACAAATTTTTGATAGGATTGAGGTCAGGGCTTTGTGATGGCCACTCCAATACCTTGACTTTGTTGTCCTTAAGTAATTTTGCCACAACTTTGGAAGTATGCTTGGGGTCATTGTCCATTTGGAAGACCCATTTGCAACCAAGCTTTAACTTCCTGGCTGATGTCTTGAGATGTTGCTTCAATATATCCTCATCATTTTCCTGCCTCATGATGCCATCTATTTTGTGAAGTGCACCAGTCCCTCCTGCAGCAAAGCACCCCCACAATATGATGCTGCCACCCCCATGCTTCACGTTGGGATGGTGTTCTTCGGCTTGCAGGCCTCCCCCTTTTTCCTCCAAACATAATGATGGTCATTGTGGCCAAACAGTTCTATTTTTGTTTCATCAGACCAGAGGACATTTCTCCAAAAAGTATAATCTTTGTCCCCATGTGCAGATGCAAACCGTAGTCTGGCTTTTTTATGGCGGTTTTGGAGCAGTGGCTTCTTCCTTGCTGAGCGCCCTTTCAGGTTATGTCGATATAGGACTCGTTTAACTGTGGATATAGATACTTTTGTACCTGTTTCCTCCAGCATCTTCACAAGGTCCTTTGCTGTTGTTCTGGGATTGATTTGCACTTTTCACAACAAAGTATGTTCATCTCTAGGAGACAGAACGCGTCTCCTTCCTGAGCGGTATGAAGGCTGCCTGTTCCCATGGTGTTTACCTGCGTACTATTGTTTGCACAGATGAACATGGTACCTTCAGGCATTTGGAAATTGCTCCCAAGGATAAACCAGACTTGTGGAGGTCTACAATTATTTTTCTGAGGTCTTGGCTGATTGATTTTCCCATGATGTCAAGCAAAGAGGCACTGAGTTTGAAGGTAGACCTTGAAATACACAGGTACACCTCCAATTGACTCAAATTATGTAAATTATCCTATCAGAAGCTTCTAATGCCATGACATCATTTTCTGGAATTTTCCAAGCTGTTTAATGGCACAGTCAACTTAGTGTATGTAAACTTCTGACCCACTGGAATTGTGACAAAGTGAATTATAAGTGAAATAATCTGTCTGTAAACAATTGTTGGAAAAATTACTTGTGTCGTGTACAAAGTAGATGTCCTAACCGACTTGCCAAAACTATAGTTTGTTAACAAGAAATTTGTGGAGTGGTTGAAAAACTTGTTTTACTGACTCCAACCTAAGTGAATGTAAACTTCCGACTTCAACTGTATATACTGTATATATATATACAGTATATATATATACAGTGGGGAGAACAAGTATTTGATACACTGCCGATTTTGCAGGTTTTCCTACTTACAAAGCATGTAGAGGTCTGTAATTTTTATCATAGGTACACTTCAACTGTGAGAGACGGAATCTAAAACAAAAATCCAGAAAATCACATTGTATGATTTTTAAGTAATTAATTTGCATTTTATTGCATGACATAAGTATTTGATCACCTACCAACCAGTAAGAATTCCGGCTCTCACAGACCTGTTAGTTTTTCTTTGAGAAGCCCTCCTGTTCTCCACTCATTACCTGTATTAACTCCACCTGTTTGAACTCGTTACCTGTATAAAAGACACCTGTCCACACACTCAATCAAACAGACTCCAACCTCTCCACAATGGCCAAGACCAGAGAGCTGTGTAAGGACATCAGGGATAAAATTGTAGACCTGCACAAGGCTGGGATGGGCTACAGGACAATAGAAAAACAGCTTGGTGAGAAGGCAACAACTGTTGGCGCAATTATTAGAAAATGGAAGACGTTCAAGATGACGGTCAATCACCCTCGGTCTGGGGCTCCATGCAAGATCTCACCTCGTGGGGCATCAATGATCATGAAGAAGGTGAGGGATCAGCCCAGAACTACACGGCAGGACCTGGTCAATGACCTGAAGAGAGCTGGGACCACAATCTCAAAGAAAACCATTAGTAACACACCACGCCGTCATGGATTAAAATCCTGCAGTGCACGCAAGGTCCCCCTGCTCAAGCCAGTGCATGTCCAGGCCCGTCTGAAGTTTGCCAATGACCATCTGGATGATCCAGAGGAGGAATGGGAGAAGGTCATGTGGTCTGATGAGACAAAAATAGAGCTTTTTGGTCTAAACTCCACTCGCCGTGTTTGGAGGAAGAAGAAGGATGAGTACAACCCCAAGAACACCATCCCAACCGTGAAGCATGGAGGTGGAAACATCATTCTTTGGGGATGCTTTTCTGCAAAGGGGACAGGACGACTGCACTGTATTGAGGGAAGGATGGATTTGGCCATGTATCGCGAGATCTTGGCCAACAACCTCCTTCCCTCAGTAAGAGCATTGAAGATGGGTCGTGGCTGGGTCTTCCAGCATGACAACGACCTGAAACACACAGCCAGGGCAACTAAGGAGTGGCGCCGTAAGAAGCATCTCAAGGTCCTGGAGTGGCCTAGCCAGTCTCCAGACCTGAACCCAATAGAAAATCTTTGGAGGGAGCTGAAAATCCGTATTGCCCAGCGACAGCCCCGAAACCTGAAGGATCTGGAGAAGATCTGTATGGAGGAGTGGGCCAAAATCCCTGCTGCAGTGTGTGCAAACCTGGTCAAGAACTACAGGAAACGTATGATCTCTGTAATTGCAAACAAAGGTTTCTGTAGCAAATATTAAGATCTGCTTTTCTGATGTATCAAATACTTATGTCATGCAATAAAATGCAAATTAATTACTTAAAAATCATACAATGTGATTTTCTGGATTTTTGTTTTAGATTCCGTCTCTCATAGTTGAAGTGTACCCATGATAGAAATTACAGACCTCTACATGCTTTGTAAGTAGGAAAACCTGCAAAATCGGCAGTGTATCAAATACTTGTTCTCCCCACTGTATATATATATTTTTTTTTATATTTGTCTTCAAGTAGCCACCCTTTGCCTTGATGACAGCTTTGCACACACTTGGCATTCTCTCAACCAGCTTCATGAGGTAGTCACCTGGTATGCATTTTAATTAACAGGTGTGCCTTGTTAAAAGTTAATTTGTGGAATTTCTTTCCTTCTAATGCGTTTGAGCCAATCCGTTGGGTTGTGACAAGGTAGGGGGATATACAGAAGATCGCTCTATTTGGTTAAAAACCAAGTCCATATTATGGCAAGAACAGTTCAAATAAGCAAAGAGAAACGACAGTCCATCATGACTTTAAGACATGAAAGTCAGTCAATCCGGAAAATGTCACGAACTTTGAAAGTTTCTTCAAGTGCAGCCACAAAAACCATCAAGGGCTATGATGAAGCTGGTTCTCATGAGGACCGCCACAGGAATATAAGACCCAGAGTTATCTCTGCTACAGAAGTTCATTAGTTACCAGCCTCAGAAATTGCAGCCAAGTAACAGACACATCTCAACATCAACTGTTCAGAGGAAACTGTGTGAATCAGGCCTTCATGGTCGAATTGCTGCAAAGAAACCACTACTAAAGGACACCAATAAGAAGAAGAGACTTGCTTGGGCCAAGAAACATGAGCAATGGACATTAGAACGGTGGGAATTTGTCCTTTGG